>NW_025063844.1:0-28191 GCF_018153295.1 Drosophila grimshawi | reverse complement strand
CTTAAAACGTCAATTTCTCGAAATGACTTCGAGACTACATATTTTCAGCTTTTGATGCAGAGTCAAAATATATAAAAAGGGCTTCATAATGTTGAAAGAAATTCTAACTTCTGACAATTATTGGCGAAGATACATCCGTTTGAATTTGGAAACAGAAACTTAAAACGTCAATTTCTCGAAATGACTTTGAGACTACATATTTTCAGCGTTTGATGCAGAGTCAAAATATATAAAAAGGGCTTCATAATGTTGAAAGAAATTCTAACTTCTGACAATTATTGGCGAAGATACATCCGTTTGAATTTGGAAACAGAAACTTAAAACGTCAATTTCTCGAAATGACTTCGAGACTACATATTTTCAGCTTTTGATGCATGGTCAAAATATATAAAAAGGGCTTCATAATGTTGAAAGAAATTCTAACTTCTGACAATTATTGGCGAAGATACATCCGTTTGAATTTGGAAACAGAAACTTAAAACGTCAATTTCTCGAAATGACTTCGAGACTACATATTTTCAGCTTTCGATGCAGAGTCAAAATATATAAAAAGGGCTTCATAATGTTGAAAGAAATTCTAACTTCTGACAATTATTGGCGAAGATACATCCGTTTGAATTTGGAAACAGAAACTTAAAACGTCAATTTCTCGAAATGACTTCGAGACTACATATTTTCAGCTTTTGAAGCAGAGTCAAAATATATAAAAAGGGCTTCATAATGTTGAAAGAAATTCTAACTTCTGACAATTATTGGCGAAGATACATCCGTTTGAATTTGGAAACAGAAACTTAAAGCGTCGATTTCTCGAAATGACTTCGAGACTACATATTTTCAGCTTTTGATGCATAGTCAAAATATATAAAAAGGGCTTTATAATGTTGAAAGAAATTCTAACTTCTGACAATTCTTGGCAAAGATACATCCGTTTGAATTTGGAAACAGAAACTTGAAACGTCAATTTCTCGAAATGACTTCGAGACTACATATTTTCAGCTTTTGAAGCAGAGTCAAAATATATAAAAAGGGCTTCATAATGTTGAAAGAAATTCTAACTTCTGACAATTATTGGCGAAGATACATCCGTTTGAATTTGGAAACAGAAACTTAAAACGTCAATTTCTCGAATTGACTTCAAGACTACATATTTTCAGCTTTTGATGCAGAATCAAAATATATAAAAAGGGATTCATAATGTTGAAAGAAATTCTAACTTCTGACAATTATTGGCGAAGATACATCCGTTTGAATTTGGAAACAGAAACTTAAAACGTAAATTTCTCGAATTGACTTCAAGACTACATATTTTCAGCTTTTGATGCAGAATCAAAATATATAAAAAGGGATTCATAATGTTGAAAGAAATTTTAACTTCTGACAATTATTGGCGAAGATATATCCGTTTGAATTTGGAAACAGAAACTTAAAACGTAAATTTCTCGAAATGACTTCGAGACTACATATTTTCAGCTTTTGATGCAGAGTCAAAATATATAAAAAGGGCTTCATAATGTTGAAAGAAATTCTAACTTCTGACAATTATTGGCGAAGATACATCCGTTTGAATTTGGAAACAGAAACTTAAAACGTCAATTTCTCGAAATGACTTCGAGACTACATATTTTCAGCTTTTGAAGCAGAGTCAAAATATATAAAAAGGGCTTCATAATGTTGAAAGAAATTCTAACTTCTGACAATTATTGGCGAAGATACATCCGTTTGAATTTGGAAACCGAAACTTAAAACGTCAATTTCTCGAAATGACTTCAAGACTACATATTTTCAGCTTTTGATGCAGAATCAAAATATATAAAAAGGGCTTCATAATGTTGAAAGAAATTCTAACTTCTGACAATTATTGGCGAAGATACATCCGTTTGAATTTGGAAACAGAAACTTAAAACGTCAATTTCTCGAATTGACTTCAAGACTACATATTTTCAGCTTTTGATGCAGAATCAAAATATATAAGAAGGGCTTCATAATGTTGAAAGAAACTCTAACTTCTGACAATTATTGACGAAGATACATCCGTTTGAATTTGGAAACCGAAACTTAAAACGTCAATTTCTCGAAATGACTTCGAGACTACATATTTTCAGCTTTTGATGCAGAGTCAAAATATATAAAAAGGGCTTCATAATGTTGAAAGAAATTCTAACTTCTGACAATTATTGGCGAAGATACATCCGTTTGAATTTGGAAACAGAAACTTAAAGCGTCGATTTCTCGAAATGACTTCGAGACTACATATTTTCAGCTTTTGATGCATAGTCAAAATACATAAAAAGGGCTTTATAATGTTGAAAGAAATTCTAACTTCTGACAATTATTGGCAAAGATACATCCGTTTGAATTTAAAAACAGAAACTTAAAACGTCAATTTCTCGAAATGACTTCGAGACTACATATTTTCAGCTTTTGATGCAGGGTCAAAATATGTAAAAATGGCTTCATAATGTTGAAAGAAATTCTAACTTCTGACAATTATTGGCGAAGATACATCCGTTTGAATTTGGGAACCGAAACTTAAAACGTCAATTTCTCGAAATGACTTCGAGACTACATATTTTCAGCTTTTGATGCAAAGTCAAAATATATAAAAAGGGCTTCATAATGTTGAAAGAAATTCTAATTTCTGACAATTATTGGCGAAGATACATCCGTTTGAATTTGGAAACAGAAACTTAAAACGTCGATTTCTCGAAATGACTTCAAGACTACATATTTTCAGCTTTTGATGCAGAATCAAAATATATAAAAAGGGCTTCATAATGTTGAAAGAAATTCTAACTGCTGACAATTATTGGCGAAGATACATCCGTTTGAATTTGGAAACCGAAACTTAAAACGTCAATTTCTCGAAATGACTTCGCGACTACATATTTTCAGCTTTTGATGCAGAGTCAAAATATATAAAAAGGGCTTCATAATGTTGAAAGAAATTCTGACTTCTGCCAATTATTGGTGAAGATACATCCGTTTGAAATTGGAAACCGAAACTTAAAACGTCAATTTCTCGAAATGACTTCGAGACTACATATTTTCAGCTTTTGATGCAGAGTCAAAATATATAAAAAGGGCTTCATAATGTTGAAAGAAATTCTAACTTCTGACAATTATTGGCGAAGATACATCCGTTTGAATTTGGAAACAGAAACTTAAAACGTCAATTTCTCGAAATGACTTTGAGACTACATATTTTCAGCTTTTGATGCAGAGTCAAAATATATAAAAAGGGCTTCATAATGTTGAAAGAAATTCTAACTTCTGACAATTATTGGCGAAGATACATCCGTTTGAATTTGGAAACAGAAACTTAAAACGTCAATTTCTCGAAATGACTTCGAGACTACATATTTTCAGCTTTTGATGCATGGTCAAAATATATAAAAAGGGCTTCATAATGTTGAAAGAAATTCTAACTTCTGACAATTATTGGCGAAGATACATCCGTTTGAATTTGGAAACAGAAACTTAAAACGTCAATTTCTCGAAATGACTTCGAGACTACATATTTTCAGCTTTTAATGCAGAGTCAAAATATATAAAAAGGGCTTCATAATGTTGAAAGAAATTCTAACTTCTGACAATTATTGGCGAAGATACATCCGTTTGAATTTGGAAACAGAAACTTAAAACGTCGATTTCTAGAAATGACTTCGAGACTACATATTTTCAGCTTTTGATGCAGAATCAAAATATATAAAAAGGGCTTCATAATGTTGAAAGAAATTCTAACTGCTGACAATTATTGGCGAAGATACATCCGTTTGAATTTGGAAACCGAAACTTAAAACGTCAATTTCTCGAAATGACTTCGCGACTACATATTTTCAGCTTTTGAAGCAGAGTCAAAATATTAAAAAAGGGCTTCATAATGTTGAAAGAAATTATGACTTCTGCCAATTATTGGCGAAGATACATCCGTTTGAATTTGGAAACAGAAACTTAAAACGTCAATTTCTCGAAATGACTTCGAGACTACATATTTTCAGCTTTTGATGCAGAGTCAAAATATATAAAAAGGGCTTCATAATGTTGAAAGAAATTCGAACTTCTGACAATTATTGGCGAAGATACATCCGTTTGAATTTGGAAACAGAAACTTAAAACGTCAATTTCTCGAAATGACTTCGAGACTACATATTTTCAGCTTTTGATGCAGAGTCAAAATATATAAAAAGGGCTTCATAATGTTGAAAGAAATTCTAACTTCTGACAATTATTGGCGAAGATACATCCGTTTGAATTTGGAAACAGAAACTTAAAACGTCAATTTCTCGAAATGACTTTGAGACTACATATTTTCAGCTTTTGATGCAGAGTCAAAATATATAAAAAGGGCTTCATAATGTTGAAAGAAATTCTAACTTCTGACAATTATTGGCGAAGATACATCCGTTTGAATTTGGAAACAGAAACTTAAAACGTCAATTTCTCGAAATGACTTCGAGACTACATATTTTCAGCTTTCGATGCAGAGTCAAAATATATAAAAAGGGCTTCATAATGTTGAAAGAAATTCTAACTTCTGACAATTATTGGCGAAGATACATCCGTTTGAATTTGGAAACAGAAACTTAAAACGTCAATTTCTCGAAATGACTTCGAGACTACATATTTTCAGCTTTTGATGCAGGGTCAAAATATATAAAAAATTGCTTCATAATGTTGAAAGAAATTCTAACTTCTGACAATTATTGGCGAAAATACATCCGTTTGAATTTGGAAACAGAAACTTAAAACGTCAATTTCTCGAAATGACTTCGAGACTACATATTTTCAGCTTTTGATGCAGAGTCAAAATATATAAAAAGGGCTTCATAATGTTGAAAGAAATTCTAACTTCTGACAATTATTGGCGAAGATACATCCGTTTGAATTTGGAAACAGAAACTTAAAACGTCAATTTCTCGAAATGACTTCAAGACTACATATTTTCAGCTTTTGATGCAGAATCAAAATATATAAAAATGTTGAAAGAAATTCTAACTGCTGACAATTATTGGCGAAGATACATCCGTTTGAATTTGGAAACAGAAACTTAAAACGTCAATTTCTCGAAATGACTTCGCGACTACATATTTTCAGCTTTTGATGCAGAGTCAAAATATATAAAAAGGGCTTCATAATGTTGAAAGAAATTCTGACTTCTGACAATTATTGGTGAAGATAAATCGTTTGAATTTGGGGCAAGAAACTTAAACCGCCAATATCTCGAAATGACTTCGAGACTACATATTTTCAGCTTTTGATGCAGAATCAAAATATATAAAAAGGGCTTCATAATGTTGAAAGAAATTCTAACTTCTGACAATTATTGGCGAAGATACATCCGTTTGAATTTGGAAACAGAAACTTAAAACGTCAATTTCTCGAAATGACTTCGAGACTACATATTTTCAGCTTTTGATGCAGGGTCAAAATATGTAAAAAGGGCTTCATAATGTTGAAAGAAATTCTAACTTCTGACAATTATTGGCGAAGATACATCCGTTTGAATTTGGAAACAGAAACTTAAAACGTCAATTTCTCGAAATGACTTCGAGACTACATATTTTCAGCTTTTGATGCAAAGTCAAAATATATAAAAAGGGCTTCATAATGTTGAAAGAAATTCTAACTTCTGACAATTATTGGCGAAGATACATCCGTTTGAATTTGGAAACAGAAACTTAAAACGTCAATTTCTCGAAATGACTTCAAGACTACATATTTTCAGCTTTTGATGCAGAATCAAAATATATAAAAAGGGCTTCATAATGTTGAAAGAAATTCTAACTGCTGACAATTATTGGCGAAGATACATCCGTTTGAATTTGGAAACCGAAACTTAAAACGTCAATTTCTCGAAATGACTTCGAGACTACATATTTTCAGCTTTTGATGCAGAGTCAAAATATATAAAAAGGGCTTCATAATGTTGAAAGAAATTCTAACTTCTGCCAATTATTGGCGAAGATACATCCGTTTGAATTTGGAAATAGAAACTTAAAACGTCAATTTCTCGAAATGACTTCGCGACTACATATTTTCAGCTTTTGATGCAGAGTCAAAATATATAAAAAGGGCTTCATAATGTTGAAAGAAATTCTAACTGCTGACAATTATTGGCGAAGATACATCCGTTTGAATTTGGAAACAGAAACTTAAACGTCAATTTCTCGAAATGACTGCGAGACTACATATTTTCAGCTTTTGATGCAGAATCAAAATATATAAAAAGGGCTTCATAATATTGAAAGAAATTCTAACTTCTGACAATTATTGGCGAAGATACATCCGTTTGAATTTGGAAACCGAAACTTAAAACGTCAATTTCTCGAAATGACTTCGCGACTACATATTTTCAGCTTTGGATGCAGAGTCAAAATATATAAAAAGGGCTTCATAATGTTGAAAGAAATTCTAATTTCTGACAATTATTGGCGAAGATACATCCGTTTGAATTTGGAAACAGAAACTTAAAACGTCAATTTCTCGAAATGACTTCGAGACTACATATTTTCAGCTTTTGATGCAGAGTCAAAATATATAAAAAGGGCTTCATAATGTTGAAAGAAATTCTAACTTCTGCCAATTATTGGCGAAGATACATCCGTTTGAATTTGGAAATAGAAACTTAAAACGTCAATTTCTCGAAATGACTTCGCGACTACATATTTTCAGCTTTTGATGCAGAGTCAAAATATATAAAAAGGGCTTCATAATGTTGAAAGAAATTCTAACTGCTGACAATTATTGGCGAAGATACATCCGTTTGAATTTGGAAACAGAAACTTAAAACGTCAATTTCTCGAAATGACTTCGCGACTACATATTTTCAGCTTTTGATGCAGAATCAAAATATATAAAAAGGGCTTCATAATGTTGAAAGAAATTCTAATTTCTGACAATTATTGGCGAAGATACATCCGTTTGAATTTGGAAACAGAAACTTAAAACGTCAATTTCTCGAAATGACTTCAAGACTACATATTTTCAGCTTTTGATGCAGAATCAAAATATATAAAAAGGGCTTCATAATGTTGAAAGAAATTCTAACTGCTGACAATTATTGGCGAAGATACATCCGTTTGAATTTGGAAACAGAAACTTAAAACGTCAATTTCTCGAAATGACTTCGAGACTACATATTTTCAGCTTTTGATGCAGAGTCAAAATATATAAAAAGGGCTTCATAATGTTGAAAGAAATTCTAACTTCTGCCAATTATTGGCGAAGATACATCCGTTTGAATTTGGAAATAGAAACTTAAAACGTCAATTTCTCGAAATGACTTCGCGACTACATATTTTCAGCTTTTGATGCAGAGTCAAAATATATAAAAAGGGCTTCATAATGTTGAAAGAAATTCTAACTGCTGACAATTATTGGCGAAGATACATCCGTTTGAATTTGGAAACAGAAACTTAAAACGTCAATTTCTCGAAATGACTTCGCGACTACATATTTTCAGCTTTTGATGCAGAATCAAAATATATAAAAAGGGCTTCATAATATTGAAAGAAATTCTAACTTCTGACAATTATTGGCGAAGATACATCCGTTTGAATTTGGAAACCGAAACTTAAAACGTCAATTTTTCGAAATGACTTCGCGACTACATATTTTCAGCTTTGGATGCAGAGTCAAAATATATAAAAAGGGCTTCATAATGTTGAAAGAAATTCTAACTTCTGACAATTATTGGCGAAGATACATCCGTTTGAATTTGGAAACAGAAACTTAAAACGTCAATTTCTCGAAATGACTTCGCGACTACATACTTTCAGCTTTTGATGCAGAGTCAAAATATATAAAAAGGGCTTCATAATGTTGAAAGAAATTCTAACTTCTGACAATTATTGGCGAAGATACATCCGTTTGAATTTGGGAACCGAAACTTAAAACGTCAATTTCTCGAAATGACTTCGCGACTACATATTTTCAGCTTTTGATGCAGAGTCAAAATATATAAAAAGGGCTTCATAATGTTGAAAGAAATTCTGACTTCTGCCAATTATTGGCGAAGATACATCCGTTTGAATTTGGAAACCGAAACTTAAAACGTCAATTTCTCGAAATGACTTCGAGACTACATATTTTCAGCTTTTGATGCAGAGTCAAAATATATAAAAAGGGCTTCATAATGTTGAAAGAAATTCTAACTTCTGACAATTATTGGCGAAGATACATCCGTTTGAATTTGGAAACAGAAACTTAAAACGTCAATTTCTCGAAATGACTTCGAGACTACATATTTTCAGCTTTTGATGCAGGGTCAAAATATATAAAAAGGGCTTCATAATGTTGAAAGAAATTCTAACTTCTGACAATTATTGGCGAAGATACATCCGTTTGAATTTGGAAACAGAAACTTAAAACGTCAATTTCTCGAAATGACTTCGAGACTACATAGTTTCAGCTTTTGATGCAGAGTCAAAATATATAAAAAGGGCTTCATAATGTTGAAAGAAATTCTAACTTCTGACAATTATTGGCGAAGATACATCCGTTTGAATTTGGAAACAGAAACTTAAAACGTCAATTTCTCGAAATGACTTCGAGACTACATAGTTTCAGCTTTTGATGCAGAATCAAAATATATAAAAAGGGCTTCATAATGTTGAAAGAAATTCTAACTTCTGACAATTATTGGCGAAGATACATCCGTTTGAATTTGGAAACAGAAACTTAAAACGTCGATTTCTCGAAATGACTTCAAGACTACATATTTTCAGCTTTTGATGCAGAATCAAAATATATAAAAAGGGCTTCATAATGTTGAAAGAAATTCTAACTTCTGACAATTATTGGCGAAGATACATCCGTTTGAATTTGGAAACAGAAACTTAAAACGTCAATTTCTCGAAATGACTTCGCGACTACATATTTTCAGCTTTTGAAGCAAAGTCAAAATATATAAAAAGGGCTTCATAATGTTGAAAGAAATTATGACTTCTGCCAATTATTGGCGAAGATACATCCGTTTGAATTTGGAAACCGAAACTTAAAACGTCAATTTCTCGAAATGACTTCGAGACTACATATTTTCAGCTTTTGATGCAGAGTCAAAATATATAAAAAGGGCTTCATAATGTTGAAAGAAATTCTAACTTCTGACAATTATTGGCGAAGATACATCCGGTTGAATTTGGAAACCGAAACTTAAAACGTCAATTTCTCGAAATGACTTCGAGACTACGTATTTTCAGCTTTTGATGCACAGTCAAAATATATAAAAAGGGCTTCATAATGTTGCAAGAAATTCTAACTTCTGACAATTATTGGCGAAGATACATCCGTTTGAATTTGGAAACAGAAACTTAAAACGTCAATTTCTCGAAATGACTTTGAGACTACATATTTTCAGCTTTTGATGCAGAGTCAAAATATATAAAAAGGGCTTCATAATGTTGAAAGAAATTCTAACTTCTGACAATTATTGGCGAAGATACATCCGTTTGAATTTGGAAACAGAAACTTAAAACGTCAATTTCGCGAAATGACTTTGAGACTACATATTTTCAGCTTTTGATGCAGAATCAAAATATATAAAAAGGGGTTCATAATGTTGCAAGAAATTTTAAATTCTGACATTAATTGGCGAAGATACATCCCTTTGAATTTGGAAACTGAAACTTAAATCGTCAATTTCTTGAAATGACTTCGAGACTACATATTTTCAGCTTTTGATGCATAGTCAAAATATATAAAAAAGGGATTCATAATGTTGAAAGAAATTCTGACTTCTGACAATTATTGGCGAAGATACATCCGTTTGAATTTGGAAACAGAAACTTAAAACGTCAATTTCTCGAAATGACTTCGAGACTACATATTTTCAGCTTTTGAAGCAGAGTCAAAATATATAAAAAGGGCTTCATAATGTTGAAAGAAATTCTAACTTCTGACAATTATTGACGAAGATACATCCGTTTGAATTTGGAAACAGAAACTTAAAACGTCAATTTCTCGAAATGACTTCGAGACTACATATTTTCAGCTTTTGATGCAGAGTCAAAATATATAAAAAGGGCTTCATAATGTTGAAAGAAATTCTAACTTCTGACAATTATTGGCGAAGATACATCCGTTTGAATTTGGAAACAGAAACTTAAAACGTCAATTTCTCGAAATGACTTCGAGACTACATATTTTCAGCTTTTGATGCAGGGTCAAAATATATAAAAAGGGCTTCATAATGTTGAAAGAAATTCTAACTTCTGACAATTATTGGCGAAGATACATCCGTTTGAATTTGGAAACAGAAACTTAAAACGTCAATTTCTCGAAATGACTTCGAGACTACATATTTTCAGCTTTTGATGCAGAGTCAAAATATATAAAAAGGGCTTCATAATGTTGCAAGAAATTCTAACTTCTGACAATTATTGGCGAAGATACATCCGTTTGAATTTGGAAACAGAAACTTAAAACGTCAATTTCTCGAAATGACTTCAAGACTACATATTTTCAGCTTTTGATGCAGCATCAAAATATATAAAAATGTTGAAAGAAATTCTAACTGCTGACAATTATTGGCGAAGATACATCCGTTTGAATTTGGAAACAGAAACTTAAAACGTCAATTTCTCGAAATGACTTCGCGACTACATATTTTCAGCTTTTGATGCAGAGTCAAAATATATAAAACGGCTTCATAATGTTGAAAGAAATTCTGACTTCTGACAATTATTGGTGAAGATAAATCGTTTGAATTTGGGAAAAGAAACTTAAACCGCCAATATCTCGAAATGACTTCGAGACTACATATTTTCAGCTTTTGATGCAGAATCAAAATATATAAAAAGGGCTTCATAATGTTGAAAGAAATTCTAACTTCTGACATTATTGGCGAAGATACATCCGTTTGAATTTGGAAACAGAAACTTAAAACGTCAATTTCTCGAAATGACTTCGAGACTACATATTTTCAGCTTTTGATGCAGAGTCAAAATATATAAAAAGGGCTTCATAATGTTGAAAGAAATTCTAACTTCTGACAATTATTGGCGAAGATACATCCGTTTGAATTCGGAAACAGAAACTTAAAACGTCAATTTCTCGAAATGACTTTGAGACTACATATTTTCAGCTTTTGATGCAGAGTCAAAATATATAAAAAGGGCTTCATAATGTTGAAAGAAATTCTAACTGCTGACAATTATTGGCGAAGATACATCCGTTTGAATTTGGAAACAGAAACTTAAAACGTCAATTTCTCGAAATGACTTCGCGACTACATATTTTCAGCTTTTGATGCAGAGTCAAAATATATAAAACGGCTTCATAATGTTGAAAGAAATTCTGACTTCTGACAATTATTGGTGAAGATAAATCGTTTGAATTTGGGAAAAGAAACTTAAACCGCCAATATCTCGAAATGACTTCGAGACTACATATTTTCAGCTTTTGATGCAGAATCAAAATATATAAAAAGGGCTTCATAATGTTGAAAGAAATTCTAACTTCTGACATTATTGGCGAAGATACATCCGTTTGAATTTGGAAACAGAAACTTAAAACGTCAATTTCTCGAAATGACTTCGAGACTACATATTTTCAGCTTATGAAGCAGAGTCAAAATATATAAAAAGGGCTTCATAATGTTGAAAGAAATTCTAACTTCTGACAATTATTGACGAAGATACATCCGTTTGAATTTGGATACAGAAACTTAAAACGTCAATTTCTCGAAATGACTTCGAGACTACATATTTTCAGCTTTTGATGCAGAGTCAAAATATATAAAAAGGGCTTCATAATGTTGAAAGAAATTCTAACTTCTGACAATTATTGGCGAAGATACATCCGTTTGAATTTGGAAACAGAAACTTAAAACGTCAATTTCTGGAAATGACTTCGAGGCTACATATTTTCAGCTTTTGATGCAGAATCAAAATATATAAAAAGGGCTTCATAATGTTGAAAGAAATTCTAACTTCTGACAATTATTGGCGAAGATACATCCGTTTGAATTCGGAAACAGAAACTTAAAACGTCAATTTCTCGAAATGACTTCGAGACTACATATTTTCAGCTTTTGATGCAGAGTCAAAATATATAAAAAGGGCTTCATAATGTTGAAAGAAATTCTAACTTCTGACAATTATTGGCGAAGATACATCCGTTTGAATTTGGAAACAGAAACTTAAAACGTCAATTTCTGGAAATGACTTCGAGGCTACATATTTTCAGCTTTTGATGCAGAATCAAAATATATAAAAAGGGCTTCATAATGTTGAAAGAAATTCTAACTTCTGACAATTATTGGCGAAGATACATCCGTTTGAATTTGGAAACAGAAACTTAAAACGTCTATTTCTCGAAATGACTTCGAGACTACATATTTTCGGCTTTTGATGCAGAATCAAAATATATAAAAAGGGCTTCATAATGTTGAAAGAAATTCTAACTTCTGACAATTATTGGCGAAGATACATCCGTTTGAATTTGGAAACAGAAACTTAAAACGTCAATTTCTCGAAATGACTTCGCGACTACATATTTTCAGCTTTTGATGCAGAGTCAAAATATATAAAAAGGGCTTCATAATGTTGAAAGAAATTCTAACTTCTGATAATTATTGGCGAAGATACATTCGTTTGAATTTATAAAACAGAAACTTAAAACGTCAATTTCTCGAAATGACTTCGCGACTACATATTTTCAGCTTTTGATGCAGAATCAAAACATATAAAAAGGGCTTCATAATGTGGAAAGAAATTCTGACTTCTGCCAATTATTGGCGAAGATACATCCGTTTGAATTTGGAAACAGAAACTTAAAACGTCAATTTCTGGAAATGACTTCGAGACTACATATTTTCAGCTTTTGATGCAGAATCAAAATATATAAAAAGGGCTTCATAATGTGGAAAGAAATTCTAACTTCTGACAATTATTGGCGAAGATACATCCGTTTGAATTTGGAAACAGAAACTTAAAACGTCAATTTCGCGAAATGACTTCGAGACTACATATTTTCAGCTTTTGATGCAGGGTCAAAATATTTAAAATGGGCTTCATAATGTTAAAAAAAATTCTGACTTCTGACAATTATTGGCGAAGATACATCCGTTTGAATTTGGTAAAAGAAACTTAAAACGTCTATTTCTCGAAATGACTTCGCGACTACATATTTTCAGCTTTTGATGCAGAGTCAAAATATATAAAAAGGGCTTCATAATGTTGAAAGAAATTCTGACTTCTGCCAATTATTGGCGAAGATACATCCGTTTGAATTTGGAAACAGAAACTTAGAACGTCAATTTCTCGAAATGACTTCGAGACTACATATTTTCAGCTTTTGAAGCAGAGTCAAAATATATAAAAAGGGATTCATAATGTTGAAAGAAATTCTAACTTCTGACAATTATTGGCGAAGATACATCCGTTTGAATTTGGAAACAGAGACTTAAAAAGTCGATTTCTCGAAATGACTTCGCGACTACATATTTTCAGCTTTTGATGCAGAGTCAAAATATATAAAATGGGCTTCATAATGTTGAAAGAAATTCTAACTTCTGACAATTATTGGTGAAGATACATCCGTTTGAATTTGGAAACAGAAACTTAAAACGTCAATTTCGCGAAATGACTTCGAGACTACATATTTTCAGCTTTTGAAGCAGAGTCGAAATATATAAAAAGGGCTTCATAATGTTGAAAGAAATACTGACTTCCGCCAATTATTGGCGAAGATACATCCGTTTGAATTTGGAAACAGAAACTTAAAACGTCAATTTCTCGAAATGACTTCGAGACTACATATTTTCAGCTTTTGATGCAGAGTCAAAATATATAAAAAGGGCTTCATAAAGTTGAAAGAAATTCTAACTTCTGACAATTATTGGCGAAGATACATCCGTTTGAATTTGGAAACAGAAACTTAAAACGTCAATTTCTCGAAATGACTTCGAGACTACATATTTTCAGCTTTTGATGCAGAGTCAAAATATATAAAAAGGGCTTCATAATGTTGAAAGAAATTCTGACTTCTGACAATTATTGGCGAAGATACATCCGTTTGAATTTGGGAAAATAAACTTAAAACGCCAATATCTCGAAATGACTTCGAGACTACATATTTTCAGCTTTTGATGCAGAATCAAAATATATTCTTAAATTCTAACTGCTGACAATTATTGGCGAAGATACATCCGTTTGAATTTGGAAACCGAAACTTAAAACTTCAATTTCTCGAAATGACTTCGCGACTACATATTTTCAGCTTTTGATGCAGAGTCAAATTATATAAAAAGGGCTTCATAAAGTTGAAAGAAATTCTAACTTCTGACAATTATTGGCGAAGATACATCCGTTTGAATTTGGAAACCGAAACTTAAAACGTCAATTTCTCGAAATGACTTCGCGACTACATATTTTCAGCTTTTGATGCAGAGTCAAAATATATGAAAAGGGCTTCATAATGTTGAAAGAAATTCTAACTTCTGACAATTATTGGCGAAGATACATCCGTTTGAATTTGGGAACAGAAACTTAAAACGTCAATTTCTCGAAATGACTTCGAGACTACATATTTTCAGCTTTTGATGCAGAATCAAAATATATAAAAAGGGCTTCATAAAGTTGAAAGAAATTCTAACTTCTGACAATTATTGGCGAAGATACATCCGTTTGAATTTGGAAACCGAAACTTAAAACGTCAATTTCTCGAAATGACTTCGCGACTACATATTTTCAGCTTTTGATGTAGAGTCAAAATATATAAAAAGGGCTTCATAATGTTGAAAGAAATTCTAACTTCTGACAATTATTGGCGAAGATACATCCGTTTGAATTTGGAAACAGAAACTTAAAACGTCAATTTCTCGAAATGACTTCGAGACTACATATTTTCAGCTTTTTGATGCAGGGTCAAAATATATGAAAAAGGGCTTCATAATGTTGAAAGAAATTCTAATTTCTGACAATTATTGGCGAAGATACATCCGTTTGAATTTGGAAACAGAAACTTAAAACGTCGATTTCTCGAAATGACTTCGAGACTACATATTTTCAGCTTTTGATGCAGAATCAAAATATATAAAAAGGGCTTCATAATGTTGAAAGAAATTCTAACTTCTGACAATTATTGGCGAAGATACATCCGTTTGAATTTGGAAACAGAAACTTAAAACGTCGATTTCTCGAAATGACTTCGAGACTACATATTTTCAGCTTTTGATGCACAGTCAAAATATATAAAAACGGCTTCATAATGTTGAAAGAAATTCTAACTTCTGACAGTTATTGGCGAAGATACATCCGTTTGAATTTGGAAACAGAAACTTAAAACGTCAATTTCTCGAAATGACTTCGAGACTACATATTTTCAGCTTTTGATGCAGAATCAAAATATATAAAAAGGGCTTCATAATGTTGAAAGAAATTCTAACTTCTGACAATTATTGGCGAAGATACATCCGTTTGATTTTGGAAACAGAAACTTAAAACGTCTATTTCTCGAAATGACTTCGAGACTACATATTTTCAGCTTTTGATGCAGAATCAAAATATATAAAAAGGGCTTCATAATGTTGAAAGAAATTCTAACTTCTGACAATTATTGGCGAAGATACATCCGTTTGAATTTGGAAACAGAAACTTAAAACGTCAATTTCTCGAAATGACTTCGCGACTACATATTTTCAGCTTTTGATGCAGAGTCAAAATATATAAAAAGGGCTTCATAATGTTGAAAGAAATTCTAACTTCTGCCAATTATTGGCGAAGATACATCCGTTTGAATTTGGAAACCGAAACTTAAAACGTCTATTTCTCGAAATGACTTCGCGACTACATATTTTCAGCTTTTGATGCAGAGTCAAAATATATAAAAAGGGCTTCATAATGTTGAAAGAAATTCTGACTTCTGCCAATTATTGGCGAAGATACATCCGTTTGAATTTGGAAACCGAAACTTAAAACGTCAATTTCTCGAAATGACTTCGCGATTACATATTTTCAGCTTTTGATGCAGAGTCAAAATATATAAAAAGGGCTTCATAATGTTGAAAGAAATTCTAACTTCTGACAATTATTGGCGAAGATACATCCGTTTGAATTTGGAAACAGAAACTTAAAACGTCAATTTCTCGAAATGACTTTGAGACTACATATTTTCAGCGTTTGATGCAGAGTCAAAATATATAAAAAGGGCTTCATAATGTTGAAAGAAATTCTAACTTCTGACAATTATTGGCGAAGATACATCCGTTTGAATTTGGAAACAGAAACTTAAAACGTCAATTTCTCGAAATGACTTCGAGAATACATATTTTCAGCTTTTGATGCAGGGTCAAAATATATAAAAAGGGCTTCATAATGTTGAAAGAAATTCTAACTTCTGACAATTATTGGCGAAGATACATCCGTTTGAATTTGGAAACAGAAACTTAAAACGTCAATTTCTCGAAATGACTTCGAGACTACATATTTTCAGCTTTTGATGCAGAGTCAAAATATATTAAAAGGGCTTCATAATGTTGAAAGAAATTCTAACTTCTGACAATTATTGGCGAAGATACATCCGTTTGAATTTGGAAACAGAAACTTAAAACGTCAATTTCTCGAAATGACTTCGAGACTACATATTTTCAGCTTTTGATGCAGAGTCAAAATATATAAAAAGGGCTTCATAATGTTGCAAGAAATTCTAACTTCTGACAATTATTGGCGAAGATACATCCGTTTGAATTTGGAAACAGAAACTTAAAACGTCAATTTCTCGAAATGACTTTGAGACTACATATTTTCAGCTTTTGATGCAGAGTCAAAATATATAAAAAGGGCTTCATAATGTTGAAAGAAATTCTAACTTCTGACAATTATTGGCGAAGATACATCCGTTTGAATTTGGAAACAGAAACTTAAAACGTCAATTTCGCGAAATGACTTTGAGACTACATATTTTCAGCTTTTGATGCAGAATCAAAATATATAAAAAGGGCTTCATAATGTTGAAAGAAATTCTAACTTCTGACAATTATTGGCGAAGATACATCCCTTTGAATTTGGAAACAGAAACTTAAAACGTCAATTTCTCGAAATGACTTCGAGACTACATATTTTCAGCTTTTGATGCAGAGTCAAAATATATAAAAAGGGCTTCATAATGTTGAAAGAAATTCTAACTTCTGACAATTATTGGCGAAGATACATCCGTTTGAATTTGGAAACAGAAACTTAAAACGTCAATTTCTCGAATGACTTCGAGACTACATATTTTCAGCTGTTGATGCAGAGTCAAAATATATAAAAAGGGCTTCATAATGTTGAAAGAAATTCTAACTTCTGACAATTATTGGCGAAGATACATCCGTTTGAATTTGGAAACAGAAACTTAAAACGTCGATTTCTCGAAATGACTTCAAGACTACATATTTTCAGCTTTTGATGCAGAATCAAAATATATAAAAAGGGCTTCATAATGTTGAAAGAAATTCTAACTGCTGACAATTATTGGCGAAGATACATCCGTTTGAATTTGGAAACCGAAACTTAAAACGTCAATTTCTCGAAATGAGTTCGCGACTACATATTTTCAGCTTTTGATGCAGAGTCAAAATATATAAAAAGGGCTTCATAATGTTGAAAGAAATTCTGACTTCTGCCAATTATTGGCGAAGATACATCCGTTTGAATTTGGAAACCGAAACTTAAAACGTCAATTTCTCGAAATGACTTCGAGACTACATATTTTCAGCTTTTGATGCAGAGTCAAAATATATAAAAAGGGCTTCATAATGTTGAAAGAAATTCTAACTTCTGACAATTATTGGCGAAGATACATCCGTTTGAATTTGGAAACAGAAACTTAAAACGTCAATTTCTCGAAATGACTTCGAGACTACATATTTTCAGCATTTGATGCAGAGTCAAAATAAATAAAAAGGGCTTCATAATGTTGCAAGAAATTCTAACTTCTGACAATTATTGGCGAAGATACATCCATTTGAATTTGGAAACAGAAACTTAAAACGTCAATTTCTCGAAATGACTTTGAGACTACATATTTTCAGCTTTTGATGCAGAGTCAAAATATATAAAAAGGGCTTCATAATGTTGAAAGAAATTCTAACTTCTGACAATTATTGGCGAAGATACATCCGTTTGAATTTGGAAACAGAAACTTAAAACGTCAATTTCGCGAAATGACTTTGAGACTTCATATTTTCAGCTTTTGATGCAGAATCAAAATATATAAAAAGGGCTTCATAATGTTGAAAGAAATTCTAACTGCTGACAATTATTGGCGAAGATACATCCGTTTGAATTTGGAAACAGAAACTTAAAACGTCAATTTCTTGAAATGACTTCGAGACTACATATTTTCAGCTTTTGATGCAGAGTCAAAATATATAAAAAGGGCTTCATAATGTTGAAAGAAATTCTAACTTCTGACAATTATTGGCGAAGATACATCCGTTTGAATTTGGAAACAGAAACTTAAAACGTCAATTTCTCGAAATGACTTCGAGACTACATATTTTCAGCTGTTGAAGCAGAGTCAAAATATATAAAAAGGGCTTCATAATGTTGAAAGAAATTCTAACTTCTGACAATTATTGACGAAGATACATCCGTTTGAATTTGGAAACAGAAACTTAAAACGTCAATTTCTCGAAATGACTTCGAGACTACATATTTTCAGCTTTTGATGCAGAGTCAAAATATATAAAAAGGGCTTCATAATGTTGAAAGAAATTCTAACTTCTGACAATTATTGGCGAAGATACATCCGTTTGAATTTGGAAACAGAAACTTAAAACGTCAATTTCTCGAAATGACTTCAAGACTACATATTTTCAGCTTTTGATGCAGAGTCAAAATATATAAAAAGGGCTTCATAATGTTGAAAGAAATTCTAACTTCTGACAATTATTGGCGAAGATACATCCGTTTGAATTTGGAAACAGAAACTTAAAACGTCAATTTCTCGAAATAACTTTGAGACTACATATTTGCAGCGTTTGATGCAGAGTCAAAATATATAAAAAGGGCTTCATAATGTTGAAAGAAATTCTAACTTCTGACAATTATTGGCGAAGATACATCCGTTTGAATTTGGAAACAGAAACTTAAAACGTCAATTTCTCGAAATGACTTCGAGACTACATATTTTCAGCTTTTGATGCAGGGTCAAAATATATAAAAAGGGCTTCATAATGTTGAAAGAAATTCTAACTTCTGACAATTATTGGCGAAGATACATCCGTTTGAATTTGGAAACAGAAACTTAAAACGTCAATTTCTCGAAATGACTTCGAGACTACATATTTTCAGCTTTTGATGCGGAATCAAAATATATAAAAAGGGCTTCATAATGTTGAAAGAAATTCTAACTGCTGACAATTATTGGCGAAGATACATCCCTTTGAATTTGGAAACAGAAACTTAAAACGTCAATTTCTTGAAATGACTTCGAGACTACATATTTTCAGCTTTTGATGCAGAGTCAAAATATATAAAAAGGGCTTCATAATGTTGAAAGAAATTCTAACTTCTGACAATTATTGGCGAAGATACATCCGTTTGAATTTGGAAACAGAAACTTAAAACGTCAATTTCTCGAAATGACTTCAAGACTACATATTTTCAGCTTTTGATGCAGAGTCAAAATATATAAAAAGGGCTTCATAATGTTGAAAGAAATTCTAACTTCTGACAATTATTGGCGAAGATACATCCGTTTGAATTTGGAAACAGAAACTTAAAACGTCAATTTCTCGAAATAACTTTGAGACTACATATTTTCAGCGTTTGATGCAGAGTCAAAATATATAAAAAGGGCTTCATAATGTTGAAAGAAATTCTAACTTCTGACAATTATTGGCGAAGATACATCCGTTTGAATTTGGAAACAGAAACTTAAAACGTCAATTTCTCGAAATGACTTCGAGACTACATATTTTCAGCTTTTGATGCAGGGTCAAAATATATAAAAAGGGCTTCATAATGTTGAAAGAAATTCTAACTTCTGACAATTATTGGCGAAGATACATCCGTTTGAATTTGGAAACAGAAACTTAAAACGTCAATTTCTCGAAATGACTTCGAGACTACATATTTTCAGCTTTTGATGCGGAATCAAAATATATAAAAAGGGCTTCATAATGTTGAAAGAAATTCTAACTGCTGACAATTATTGGCGAAGATACATCCCTTTGAATTTGGAAACAGAAACTTAAAACGTCAATTTCTTGAAATGACTTCGAGACTACATATTTTCAGCTTTTGATGCAGAGTCAAAATATATAAAAAGGGCTTCATAATGTTGAAAGAAATTCTAACTTCTGACAATTATTGGCGAAGATACATCCGTTTGAATTTGGAAACAGAAACTTAAAACGTCAATTTCTCGAAATGACTTCGAGACTACATATTTTCAGCTTTTGAAGCAGAGTCAAAATATATAAAAAGGGCTTCATAATGTTGAAAGAAATTCTAACTTCTGACAATTATTGACGAAGATACATCCGTTTGAATTTGGAAACAGAAACTTAAAACGTCAATTTCTCGAAATGACTTCGAGACTACATATTTTCAGCTTTTGATGCAGAGTCAAAATATATAAAAAGGGCTTCATAATGTTGAAAGAAATTCTAACTTCTGACAATTATTGGCGAAGATACATCCGTTTGAATTTGGAAACAGAAACTTAAAACGTCTATTTCTCGAAATGACTTCGAGACTACATATTTTCAGCTTTTGATGCAGGGTCAAAATATATAAAAAGGGCTTCATAATGTTGAAAGAAATTCTAACTTCTGACAATTATTGGCGAAGATACATCCGTTTGAATTTGGAAACAGAAACTTAAAACGTCAATTTCTCGAAATGACTTTGAGACTACATATTTTCAGCTTTTGATGCAGAGTCAAAATATATAAAAAGGGCTTCATAATGTTGCAAGAAATTCTAACTTCTGACAATTATTGGCGAAGATACATCCGTTTGAATTTGGAAACAGAAACTTAAAACGTCAATTTCTCGAAATGACTTCAAGACTACATATTTTCAGCTTTTGATGCAGAATCAAAATATATAAAAATGTTGAAAGAAATTCTAACTGCTGACAATTATTGGCGAAGATACATCCGTTTGAATTTGGAAACAGAAACTTAAAACGTCAATTTCTCGAAATGACTTCGCGACTACATATTTTCAGCTTTTGATGCAGAGTCAAAATATATAAAAAGGGCTTCATAATGTTGAAAGAAATTCTGACTTCTGACAATTATTGGTGAAGATAAATCGTTTGAATTTGGGAAAAGAAACTTAAACCGCCAATATCTCGAAATGACTTCGAGACTACATATTTTCAGCTTTTGATGCAGAGTCAAAATATATAAAAAGGGCTTCATAATGTTGAAAGAAATTCTAACTTCTGACAATTATTGGCGAAGATACATCCGTTTGAATTTGGAAACAGAAACTTAAAACGTCAATTTCTCGAAATGACTTCGAGACTACATATTTTCAGCTTTTGATGCAGAATCAAAATATATAAAAAGGGCTTCATAATGTTGAAAGATATTCTAACTGCTGACAATTATTGGCGAAGATACATCCCTTTGAATTTGGAAACAGAAACTTAAAACGTCAATTTCTTGAAATGACTTCGAGACTACATATTTTCAGCTTTTGATGCATAGTCAAAATATATAAAAAGGGCTTCATAATGTTGAAAGAAATTCTAACTTCTGACAATTATTGGCGAAGATACATCCGTTTGAATTTGGAAACAGAAACTTAAAACGTCAATTTCTCGAAATGACTTCGAGACTACATATTTTCAGCTTTTGATGCAGGGTCAAAATATATAAAAAGGGCTTCATAATGTTGAAAGAAATTCTAACTTCTGACAATTATTGGTGAAGATACATCGGTTTGAATTTGGAAACAGAAACTTAAAACGTCAATTTCTCGAAATGACTTCGAGACTACATATTTTCAGCTTTTGATGCGGAATCAAAATATATAAAAAGGGCTTCATAATGTTGAAAGATATTCTAACTGCTGACAATTATTGGCGAAGATACATCCCTTTGAATTTGGAAACAGAAACTTAAAACGTCAATTTCTTGAAATGACTTCGAGACTACATATTTTCAGCTTTTGAAGCAGAGTCAAAATATATAAAAAGGGCTTCATAATGTTGAAAGAAATTCTAACTTCTGACAATTATTGGCGAAGATACATCGGTTTGAATTTGGAAACAGAAACTTAAAACGTCAATTTCTCGAATTGACTTCGAGACTACATATTTTCAGCTTTTGATGCAGAGTCAAAATATATAAAAAGGGCTTCATAATGTTGAAAGAAATTCTAACTTCTGACAATTATTGGCGAAGATACATCCGTTTGAATTTGGAAACAGAAACTTAAAACGTCAATTTCTCGAAATAACTTTGAGACTACATATTTTCAGCGTTTGATGCAGAGTCAAAATATATAAAAAGGGCTTCATAATGTTGAAAGAAATTCTAACTTCTGACAATTATTGGCGAAGATACATCCGTTTGAATTTGGAAACAGAAACTTAAAACGTCAATTTCTCGAAATGACTTCGAGACTACATATTTTCAGCTTTTGATGCAGGGTCAAAATATATAAAAAGGGCTTCATAATGTTGAAAGAAATTCTAACTTCTGACAATTATTGGCGAAGATACATCCGTTTGCATTTGGAAACAGAAACTTAAAACGTCAATTTCTCGAAATGACTTCGAGACTACATATTTTCAGCTTTTGATGCGGAATCAAACTATATAAAAAGGGCTTCATAATGTTGAAAGAAATTCTAACTGCTGACAATTATTGGCGAAGATACATCCCTTTGAATTTGGAAACAGAAACTTAAAACGTCAATTTCTCGAAATGACTTCGAGACTACATATTTTCAGCTTTTGATGCAGAGTCAAAATATATAAAAAGGGCTTCATAATGTTGAAAGAAATTCTAACTTCCTGACAATTATTGGCGAAGATACATCCGTTTGAATTTGGAAACAGAAACTTAAAACGTCAATTTCTCGAAATGACTTCGAGACTACATATTTTCAGCTTTTGAAGCAGAGTCAAAATATATAAAAAGGGCTTCATAATGTTGAAAGAAATTCTAACTTCTGACAATTATTGACGAAGATACATCCGTTTGAATTTGGAAACAGAAACTTAAAACGTCAATTTCTCGAAATGACTTCGAGACTACATATTTTCAGCTTTTGATGCAGAGTCAAAATATATAAAAAGGGCTTCATAATGTTGAAAGAAATTCTAACTTCTGACAATTATTGGCGAAGATACATCCGTTTGAATTTGGAAACAGAAACTTAAAACGTCTATTTCTCGAAATGACTTCGAGACTACATATTTTCAGCTTTTGATGCAGGGTCAAAATATATAAAAAGGGCTTCATAATGTTGAAAGAAATTCTAACTTCTGACAATTATTGGCGAAGATACATCCGTTTGAATTTGGAAACAGAAACTTAAAACGTCAATTTCTCGAAATGACTTTGAGACTACATATTTTCAGCTTTTGATGCAGAGTCAAAATATATAAAAAGGGCTTCATAATGTTGAAAGAAATTCTAACTTCTGACAATTATTGGCGAAGATACATCCGTTTGAATTTGGAAACAGAAACTTAAAACGTCAATTTCTCGAAATGACTTCAAGACTACATATTTTCAGCTTTTGATGCAGAATCAAAATATATAAAAAGGGCTCATAATGTTGAAAGAAATTCTAACTGCTGACAATTATTGGCGAAGATACATCCGTTTGAATTTGGAAACAGAAACTTAAAACGTCAATTTCTCGAAATGACTTCGCGACTACATATTTTCAGCTTTTGATGCAGAGTCAAAATATATAAAAAGGGCTTCATAATGTTGAAAGAAATTCTGACTTCTGACAATTATTGGCGAAGATAAATCCGTTTGAATTTGGAAACAGAAACTTAAACCGTCAATATCTCGAAATGACTTCGAGACTACATATTTTCAGCTTTTGATGCAGAGTCAAAATATATAAAAAGGGCTTCATAATGTTGAAAGAAATTCTAACTTCTGACAATTATTGGCGAAGATACATCCGTTTGAATTTGGAAACAGAAACTTAAAACGTCAATTTCTCGAAATGACTTCGAGACTACATATTTTCAGCTTTTGATGCAGAGTCAAAATATATAAAAAGGGCTTCATAATGTTGAAAGAAATTCTAACTTCTGACAATTATTGGCGAAGATACATCCGTTTGAATTTGGAAACAGAAACTTAAAACGTCAATTTCTCGAAATGACTTCGAGACTACATATTTTCAGCTTTTGATGCAGAGTCAAAATATATAAAAAGGGCTTCATAATGTTGAAAGAAATTCTAACTTCTGACAATTATTGGCGAAGATACATCCGTTTGAATTTGGAAACAGAAACTTAAAACGTCAATTTCTCGAAATGACTTCGAGACTACATATTTTCAGCTTTTGATGCAGAGTCAAAATATATAAAAAGGGCTTCATAATGTTGAAAGAAATTCTAACTTCTGACAATTATTGGCGAAGATACATCCGTTTGAATTTGGAAACAGAAACTTAAAACGTCAATTTCTCGAAATGACTTCAAGACTACATATTTTCAGCTTTTGATGCAGAGTCAAAATATATAAAAAGGGCTTCATAATGTTGAAAGAAATTCTAACTTCTGACAATTATTGGCGAAGATACATCCGTTTGAATTTAGAAACAGAAACTTAAAACAATTCTCGAAATGACTTCAAAACAAAAATATATAAAAAGGGCTTCATAATGTTGAAAGAAATTCTAACTTCTGACAATTATTGGCGAAGATACATCCGTTTGAATTTGGAAACAGAAACTTAAAACGTCAATTTCTCGAAATGACTTCGAGACTACATATTTTCAGCTTTTGATGCAGAGTCAAAATATATAAAAAAAGGGCTTCATAATGTTGAAAGAAATTCTAACTTCTGACAATTATTGGCGAAGATACATCCGTTTGAATTTGGAAACAGAAACTTAAAACGTCAATTTCTCGAAATGACTTCGAGACTACATATTTTCAGCTTTTGATGCAGAGTCAAAATATATAAAAGGGGCTTCATAATGGTTGAAAGAAATTCTAACTTCTGACAATTATTGGCGAAGATACATCCGTTTGAATTTGGAAACAGAAACTTAAAACGTCAATTTCTCGAAATGACTTCGCGACTACATATTTTCAGCTTTTGATGCAGAGTCAAAAATATATAAAAAGGGCTTCATAATGTTGAAAGAAATTCTAACTTCTGACAATTATTGGCGAAGATACATCCGTTTGAATTTGGAAACAGAAACTTAAAACGTCAATTTCTCGAAATGACTTCGAGACTACATATTTTCAGCTTTTGATGCAGAGTCAAAATATATAAAAAGGGCTTCATAATGTTGAAAGAAATTCTAACTTCTGACAATTATTGGCGAAGATACATCCGTTTGAATTTGGAAACAGAAACTTAAAACGTCAATTTCTCGAAATGACTTCGAGACTACATATTTTCAGCTTTTGATGCAGAGTCAAAATATATAAAAAGGGCTTCATAATGTTGAAAGAAATTCTAACTTCTGACAATTATTGGCGAAGATACATCCGTTTGAATTTGGAAACAGAAACTTAAAACGTCAATTTCTCGAAATGACTTCGAGACTACATATTTTCAGCTTTTGATGCAGAGTCAAAATATATAAAAAGGGCTTCATAATGTTGAAAGAAATTCTAACTTCTGACAATTATTGGCGAAGATACATCCGTTTGAATTTGGAAACAGAAACTTAAAACGTCAATTTCTCGAAATGACTTCGAGACTACATATTTTCAGCTTTTGATGCAGAGTCAAAATATATAAAAAGGGCTTCATAATGTTGAAAGAAATTCTAACTTCTGACAATTATTGGCGAAGATACATCCGTTTGAATTTGGAAACAGAAACTTAAAACGTCAATTTCTCGAAATGACTTCGAGACTACATATTTTCAGCTTTTGATGCAGAGTCAAAATATATAAAAAGGGCTTCATAATGTTGAAAGAAATTCTAACTTCTGACAATTATTGGCGAAGATACATCCGTTTGAATTTGGAAACAGAAACTTAAAACGTCAATTTCTCGAAATGACTTCGAGACTACATATTTTCAGCTTTTGATGCGGAATCAAAATATATAAAAAGGGCTTCATAATGTTGAAAGAAATTCTAACTTCTGACAATTATTGGCGAAGATACATCCGTTTGAATTTGGAAACAGAAACTTAAAACGTCAATTTCTCGAAATGACTTCGAGACTACATATTTTCAGCTTTTGATGCAGAGTCAAAATATATAAAAAGGGCTTCATAATGTTGAAAGAAATTCTAACTTCTGACAATTATTGGCGAAGATACATCCGTTTGAATTTGGAAACAGAAACTTAAAACGTCAATTTCTCGAAATGACTTCGAGACTACATATTTTCAGCTTTTGATGCAGAATCAAAATATATAAAAAAGGGCTTCATAATGTTGAAAGAAATTCTAACTTCTGACAATTATTGACGAAGATACATCCGTTTGAATTTGGAAACAGAAACTTAAAACGTCAATTTCTCGAAATGACTTCGAGACTACATATTTTCAGCTTTTGATGCAGAGTCAAAATATATAAAAAGGGCTTCATAATGTTGAAAGAAATTCTAACTTCTGACAATTATTGGCGAAGATACATCCGTTTGAATTTGGAAACAGAAACTTAAAACGTCAATTTCTCGAAATGACTTCGAGACTACATATTTTCAGCTTTTGATGCAGGGTCAAAATATATAAAAAGGGCTTCATAATGTTGAAAGAAATTCTAACTTCTGACAATTATTGGCGAAGATACATCCGTTTGAATTTGGAAACAGAAACTTAAAACGTCAATTTCTCGAAATGACTTCGAGACTACATATTTTCAGCTTTTGATGCAGGAGTCAAAATATATAAAAAGGGCTTCATAATGTTGAAAGAAATTCTAACTTCTGACAATTATTGGCGAAGATACATCCGTTTGAATTTGGAAACAGAAACTTAAAACGTCAATTTCTCGAAATGACTTCGAGACTACATATTTTCAGCTTTTGATGCAGAGTCAAAATATATAAAAAGGGCTATAATGTTGAAAGAAATTCTAACTTCTGACAATTATTGGCGAAGATACATCCGTTTGAATTTGGAAACAGAAACTTAAAACGTCAATTTCTCGAAATGACTTCGAGACTACATATTTTCAGCTTTTGATGCAGAGTCAAAATATATAAAAAGGGCTTCATAATGTTGAAAGAAATTCTAACTTCTGACAATTATTGGCGAAGATACATCCGTTTGAATTTGGAAACAGAAACTTAAAACGTCAATTTCTCGAAATGACTTCGAGACTACATATTTTCAGCTTTTGATGCAGAATCAAAATATATAAAAAGGGCTTCATAATGTTGAAAGAAATTCTAACTTCTGACAATTATTGGCGAAGATACATCCGTTTGAATTTGGAAACAGAAACTTAAAACGTCAATTTCTCGAAATGACTTCGAGACTACATATTTTCAGCTTTTGATGCAGAATCAAAATATATAAAAGGGCTTCATAATGTTGAAAGAAATTCTAACTGCTGACAATTATTAGCGAAGATACATCCCTTTGAATTTGGAAACAGAAACTTAAAACGTCAATTTCTTGAAATGACTTCGAGACTACATATTTTCAGCTTTTGATAGAGCGTCAAAATATATAAAAAGGGCTTCATAATGTTGAAAGAAATTCTAACTTCTGACAATTATTGGCGAAGATACATCCGTTTGAATTTGGAAACAGAAACTTAAAACGTCAATTTCTCGAAATGACTCTAGATACCACATATTTTCAGCTTTGATTTGCAGAGTTAAAATATATAAAAAGGGGCTTCATAATGTTGAAGAAATTCTGGACTTCTGACCATATTGGCGAAGATACATCCGTTTGAATTTGGAAACAGAAACTTAAACGTCAATTTCTCGAAATGACTTCGCGACTACATATTTTCAGCTTTTGATGCAGAATCAAAATATATATAAAAAGGGGCTTCATAATGCTTGAAAGAAATTCTGACTTGCTGACAATTATTGGCGAAGATACATCCTTTGAATTTGGA
>NW_025063843.1:0-5371 GCF_018153295.1 Drosophila grimshawi | reverse complement strand
AACTTCTGACTGGTATTGGCGAATACATCCGTTTGAATTTGAAACAGAAACTTAAAACGTCAATTTCTCCAGAAATGACTTTGAGACTACATATTTTCAGCTTTTGATGCAGGAGTCAAAATATATAAAAAAGGGGTTCATAATGTTGAAAGAAATTCCTAACTTCTGACAATTATTGGCGAAAGATACATCCGTTTGAATTTGGAAACAGAAACTTAAAACGTCAATTTCGCGAAGTGACTTCGAGACTACATATTTTCAGCTTTTGATACCGAATCAAATATATAAAGAGGAATTTCATAATGTTGAAAGAAATTCTAACTTCTGACAATTATTGGCGAAGTACATCCGTTTGAATTTGGAAACAGAAACTTAAAACGTCAATTTCTCGAAATGACTTCGAGACTACATATTTTCGGCTTTTGATGCAGAATCAAAATATATATAAAAGGGCTTCATAATGTTGAAAGAATTCAAATTTCTGACAATTATTGGCGAAGATACATCCGTTTGAATTTGGAAACAGGGAAACTTAAAACGTCAATTTCTCGAAATGACTTCGAGACTACATATTTTCAGCTTTTGATGCATAGTCAAGAATATATAAAGGGCTTCATAATGTTGAAAGAAAATTCGACCTTCTGACAATTATAGG
Source organism: Drosophila grimshawi (assembly GCF_018153295.1). NCBI lineage: Eukaryota > Metazoa > Arthropoda > Insecta > Diptera > Drosophilidae > Drosophila > Drosophila grimshawi. The sequence goes on along the minus strand of NW_025063843.1, from coordinate 4,716 downwards.
CGAAGGTACATCCGTTTGAATTTGGAAACCGAAACTTAAAACATCATTTCTCAAATGACTTTGAACTACATATTTTTCAGCTTTTGATGCAGAGTCAAAATATATAAAAAGGGCTTCATAATGTTGAAAGAAATTCTGACTGTTTTAATTATTGGCGAAGATACATCCGTTTTAATTTGGAAACCCGAACTTAAAACGTCAATTTCTCGAAATGACTTCGCGACTATTTATTGTCAGCTTTTGATGCAGAGTCAAAATATATAAAAAAGGGCTTCATAATGTTGAAAAAGAAATTCTGACTTCTGACAATTATTGAAAGAAATTCTAACTTCTGACAATTATTGGCGAAGATACATCCGTTTGAATTTGGAAACAGAAACTTCAAAACGTCACCTTCTCGAAAGCTTTGAGACTACATATTTTCGGCTTTTTGATGCATAGTCAAAAAAATATATAAAAAGGGCTTCATAATGTTGAAAGAAATTCTAACTTCTGACAATTATTGGCGAAGATACATCCGTTTGAATTTGGAAACAGAAACTTAAAACGTCAATTTCTCGAAATGACTTCGAGACTACATATTTTCAGCTTTTGATGCAGAGTCAAAAATATATAAAAAGGGCTTCATAATGTTGAAAAGATTCTGACTTCGTGGTGATCCTATTGGCGAAGATACATCCGTTTGAATTTGGAAACCGAAAATTAAGAGCGTCGTTTTCTCGAAATGACTTCGCGACTACATATTTTCAGCTTTTTGATGCAGACTCAAAATATATAAAAAGGGCTTAATAATGTTGAAAGAATTCACCTGACTCTGACAATTATTGGCGAAGATACATCCGTTTGAATTTGGGAAAAATAAACTTAAAACGCCAGTATCTCGTAATGACTTCGATACTACATATTTTCAGCTTTTGATGCAGAATCAAAATATATAAAGAAAAGGGTTTTATAATGTAGCAAGAAATTCTAACTTCTGACAATTATTGGCGAAGATACATCCGTTTGAATTCGGAAACACAAACTTAAAACGTCAATTTCATAAGAAATGACTTCTGAGACTACATATTTTCAGCTTTTGAAGCAGGAAGTCAGAAAATATATAAAGGGCTACATAATGTTGAAAGAAGGAGTTCTGACAATTATTGGCAGAAAGATTAAATAGATTTAATTTTGGAAACAGAAACTTAAAACATTTAATCACATTTCTCGAAATGACTTCGAGACTAGGTATTTTCAGCTTTTGATGCAGAATCAAAATATATAAAGAGGGCTTCATAATGTTGAAAGAATTCTAACTTCCGACAATTGTATGCTTGAAAGATACATCCGTTTGAATTTTTTTACAGGCAAACTTAAAACATCAATTTCTCGAAATGACTTCGCGACTACACATATTTTTCACTTTTGATGCGAGTCAAAATATATAAAAAGGGCTTCCTGTCTTGAAAGAATTCTGACTACTGACATTATTGGCGAATTTCATCCGTTTGAATTTGGAAACCGAAACTCAAAACGTTAATTTCTCGAAATGACTTCGCCATTACCGATTTTCAGCTTTTGATGCAGGCTCAAAATATGTAAAAAGGGCTTCATAATGTTGAAAGAATTCTAACTTCTGACAATTATTGGCGAAGATACATCCGTTTGAATTTGAAAACAGAAACTGAAATCGTCAATTTCTCCAACTGGTACTTCAGAGACTACATATTTTCAGCTTTTGATGCAGAGTCAAAATATATAAAAAGGGCTTCATAATGTTGAAAAGAAATTCCAACTTCTGACAATTATTGGCGAGGAAAACCACATCCGTTTGAATTTGGAAACAGAAACTTAAGACGTCAATTTCTCAGAAATGACAGAGACTACACCTTTTCAGCTTTTGATGCATAGTCAAAATATATAAAAGGGCTTCATAATGTTGAAGAAATTCTAACTTCCGACAATTGTTGGCGAAGATACATCCGTTTGAATTTGGATATCTTTTCTTTAAACGTCAATTTCTCGAAATGACTTCCAGACTACATATTTTCAGCTTTTGATGCAGAATCAAAATATATAAAAAGGGCTTCATAATGTTGAAAGAAATTCTAACTTTTGACATTATTGGCGAAAGAGCACATCGTTTGAATTTAGGTAAAAAAAACTTAAGCAAATTCGATTTCTCGAAATGACTTTAAGACTACATATTTTTTCAGCTTTTGATGCAGAATCAAAATTTATTAAAAAGCGCTTCATATTGTTGAAAGAAATTCTAACTGCTGACAATTATTGCTTGAAAGATACATCCGTTTGAATTTGGAAACCGAAGCGCTAGACGTCAATTTCTCGAAATGACTTCGCGACTACATATTTTCAGCTTTTGATGCAGAGTCAAATATATAAAAAGGGCTTCATAATGTTGAAAGAAATTCTGACTTCTGACAATTATTGGCGAAGATACATCCGTTTGAATTTTTTTTTTTTTTCGAAATGACTTCCACTGACTACATATTTTCAGCTTTGATGCAGAGTCAAATTATATAAAAGGGCTTCATAATACGAAAAGAAATTCTGACTTCTGACAATTATTGGCGAAGATACATCCGTTTGAATTTCAAACCGAAACTTAAAACGTAAATTTCTCGAAATGACTTCAGAGACTACATATTTTCAGCTTTTGATGCAGAATCAAAATATATAAAAAGAGCTTCATAATGTTGAAAGAAATTCTAACTTCTGACAATTATTGGCGAAGATACATCGTTTGAATTTGGAAACCAGAAACTTAAACGTCAATTTCTCGAAATGACTTCGAGACTATATTTTCAGCTTTTGATGCAGAATCAAAATATATAAAAAGGACTTCATAATGTTGAAAGAAATTCACCTTCTGACAATTATTGGCGAAGATACATCCGTTTGAATTTGGAAACAGAAACTTAAAACGTCAATTTCTCGAAATGACAGAGACTACATATTTTCAGCTTTTGATGCAGAATCAAAATATATAAAAAGGGCTTCCTGTGTTTGAAAGAAATTCTAACTTCTGACAATTATTGGCGAAGATACATCCGTTTGAATTTGGAAGCAGAAACTTAAAACGTCAATTTCAGAAATGGCTTTTGAGACTACATATTTTCAACTTTTTGATGCAGAGTCAAAATATGTAAAAAGGGATTCATAATGTTGAAGAAAATTCTAACTTCTGACAATTATTGGCGAAGATACATCCGTTTGAATTTGGAAACAGAAACTTAAAACGTCAATTTCGCGAAATGACTTCGAGACTAGATATTTTCAGCTTTTGATGCAGAATCAAAATATATAAAAGGGCTTCATAATGTTGAAAGAAATTGCTAAAAATACAATTATTGGCGAAGATACATCCGTTGGAATTTGGAAACAGAAACTTAAAACGTCAATTTCTCGAAATGACTTCGAGACTACATATTTTCAGCTTTTGATGCAGAATCAAAATATATAAAAAGGGCTTCATAATGTTGAAAGAAATTCAAATTTCTGACAATTGTTGTAGAAGATACATCCGTTTGAATTTGGAAACAGAAACTTAAACTGGTGAATTTCTCGAAATGACTTCGAGACTACATATTTTCAGCTTGCGATGCCGCTTGGTCAAAAATATATAAAAAGGCTTCATAATGTTGAAGAAATTCCGACTTCTGACAATTATTGGCGAAGATACATCCCGTTGAATTTGGAAACCGAAACTTAAAACGTCAATTTCTCGAAATGACTTCGCGACTACATATTTTCAGCTTTTGATGCAGAGTCAAAATATACTAAAAGGAGCTTCATAATGTTGAAAGAAATTCTGACTTCTGACAATTATTGGCGAAGATACATCCGTTTGAATTTGGAAGCCAGAAACTTAAAACGTCAATTTCATAAAGTGACTTCGCGACTACATATTGTCAGCCCTTTTTAGGAGTCAAAGAAAATAAAAAGGGCTTCATAATGTTGAAAGAAATTCTGACTTCTGACAATTATTGAAAGAAATTCTAACTTCTGACAATTATTGGCGAAGATACATCCGTTTGAATTTGGAAACAGAAACTTAAAACGTCAATTTCTCGAAATGACTTCGAGACTACATATTTTCAGCTTTTGATGCATAGTCAAAATATATAAAAGGGCTTCATAATGTTGAAAGAATTCTAACTTCTGACAATTATTGGCGAAGATACATCCGTTTGAATTTGGAAACAGAAACTTAAAACGTCAATTTCTCGAAATGACTTCGCGACTACATATTTTCAGCTTTTGATGCAGAGTCAAAATATATAAAAGGGCTTCATAATGTTGAAAGAAATTCTAACTTCTGACAATTATTGGCGAAGATACATCCGTTTGAATTTGGAAACAGAAACTTCAAAACGTCAATTTCATTTATGAGCTTCGAGACTATTTATTTTCAGCTTTTTGATGCAAGAATCAAAATGAAAAAAAAGGGCTTCATAATGTTGAAAGAAATTCTAACTTCTGACAATTATTGGCGAAGATACATCCATTTGAATTTGGAAACAGAAACTTAAAACGTCAATTTCTCGAAATGACTTCGAGACTACATATTTTCAGCTTTTGATGCAGAATCAAAAATGTAAAAGCAGCAGCATAATGTTGAAAAATTCTAACTTCTGACAATTATTGGCGTTTTTACATCCGTTTGAATTTGGAAACAGAAACTTGAAACGTCAATTTCTCGAAATGACTTCG